>NC_057813.1:99264665-99275308 GCF_018294505.1 Triticum aestivum | reverse complement strand
CGGTAGGAGCCCTGAGTCGCGATGCTCAGGTACCCCCCCTTTAACACGCAAGCTTGGTTAGATGTCGGCGCTCTACGTCCTCGGGTCCCGGCCCTCGAGCTGGTCTCAGCCGTCGCTAGTTTGCCGGGGCGCAATGCCGTGGGCAAAGCCAGAGGGTGACGGCTGGAGTGCCGGTAGGAGCCCTGAGTCGCGATGCTCAGGTACCCCCCCTTTAACGCGCAAGCTGCCGACATCAAGGGAGAAGGGGTGCCACGGACAGGCACCAAATAACAAGCATGATGGGTCTAATGCATAGCCTGAAAATAAACGCAAGAGGGATACACGTTGCTGGGTCTGACCCGAGCGACTTGGGGATGATGCAGCCCGAGGGGCGCCCCCAACAAAGTAAGCTAAGAACATGAAATAAAAGGGATACACGCCGCAGGGACGGACCCACGCGGCCTGGGAATAATGCGGCCCTGGCGGGCGCTCCCAGCTGGAAATGAAACTAGAAAGATGTCACCTAATAGTGTTAACGATGAAGGGGTGTCGAGGTAGCAGACGTAGCGGGCTGCGGGAGTCGATCTTCAGGAGCCCCCAGGCCCAGAAGCCTTTGGAGGCTCCGGGGGCGCTAGTGGCTCCTCACGAACCATCTCCATCTCCGCCAGGACTGCAGAGTGCCTGGCCTCCTAAGCCTTCAGGATGCTCCTCATGAGGCGCTGGCGTACCGCAGTCGCGTTCGGCAAGCCGTAGGGCATGCGTACGTAGCTGTGGGGTGGGCCCCCATAGCGCCCCACACGTGAGGGCCAGAAGCGATCCTGAGAGGCGACTCGGTTGAGCCCTGGGATGTCGATGCAGACACGCAGTCTGCCATCCTCTCCTAGATGGGGAGCTGCGGCGGGTAAGCGGCGGCTGCCACTCATGATCCTTGACTCCTGTAGCTCCTGAATGGCCTTGCTGATGAACTCCTGAGGGTTTGGCCCTCCTTGCCTTGCTCCTTCTTGAGGGAAGCGTGCTTCGAAACACGCCTCCAAGTGGTGCCCAAGCGCCTCCCTCATGACCTTGGCAAGGTCGGCGGCCCTCCAGGGGAGAGCCCCCGAGCCCTGCCCAAGGAGGGCACCGGGCACGCTTTCCTATGCAATAGAAGGAGCTTCCCCCTGGGCAGGCGCGGGCCCTGAGGGACCTGCTTCTTGAGGGGCCGAGCCGGACGATGTCTTCTTCTTCTTGGGGGCGGTCTCGGGAAGCCTCCTGCTTCCGCGGTCCGGGTCTTCCAGTGATGCGGCCTAAAAGGCTCACTCCAGGGAGCACACCGCGTCTTTCTCTTCGCAGTGCACCGTGATGGCTCCGCCACTTCCTGGCATCTTGAGGACATTGTAGCCATGGTGAGTCATGGCCATGAACTTGGCCAGCGCTGGGTACCCGAGGATGGCGTTGTACGGCAGGCGAATGTGGGCGACGTCGAAGTCGATGAGCTCTGTGCGTAGTTGTCACGTGTCCCGAAGGTGACAGGGAGGCGAACCTGCCCAATCGGGACGGTGGAGCCATCAGTGACTCCGAAGAAAGGCTTGGTTGGCTGAAACTGATTGTAGGGCACTTGAAGATTGTTGAATGTTTCCACGGACAGGATGTTGAGCCCTGCCCCACCATCGATGAGAGTCCTGGTGACTAGCACGTTGCTGATGATTGGGGAACAGAGCATCGGGAGGACCCTGGCTGTGGCCGCGCACTTGAGCTGATCCGCTGAGCTGAACGTGATGGCGCACGCCGACCACCTAAGAGGGTGCGTGGCTTCGAGCTTGGGGAGGACTGCGTTCACTTCGCGGGCGAACTGCTTGAAGATGCGCTGAGAGGCTGGGGCTTGAGCTCCGCCCAGGATGCAGGTGATCGCGCGTGGCTCATGGAAGCCCCCAGCCCCCTCATCCTGATGATGGTCCTCGTTTCTCCTTGGCTGCGGCGGCGGCAGAGGGAGGCCTGCTGTCGGTGTCAAAACTGGCGGATCTCGGGTAGGGGGTCCCGAACTGTGCGTCTAGGCGGATGGTAACAGCAGACAAGGGACACGATGTTTTTACCCAGGTTTGGGCCCTCTTAGTGGAGGTAAAACCCTACTCCTACTTGATTAATATTGATGATATGGGTAGTACAAGAGTTGATCTACCACGAGATCGGAGAGGCTAAACCCTAGAAGCTAGCCTATGGTATGATTGTTGTTCGTCCTACGGACTAAAACTCTCCGGTTTATATAGACACCGGAGAGGGCTAGGGTTACACAAAGTTGGTTACAATGGGAGGAGATCTTCATATCGTATCGCCAAGCTTGCCTTCCACGCCAAAGAAAGTCCCTATCCAGACATGGGACGAAGTCTTCAATCTTGTATCTTCATAGTCCGGGAGTCTGGCCAAAGGTCATAGTCCGGCCATCCGGACACCCCCTAATCCAGGACTCCCTCAGTAGCCCCTGAACCTGGCTTCAATGACGATGAGTCCGGCGTGCAAATTGTCTTCGGCGTTGCAAAGTGGGTTCCTCCTCCAAATACTTCATAGAAGATGTTTGAACACAAGGATAGTGTCCGGCTCTGCAAAAATAAGTTCCACATACCACCGTAGAGAGAATAGTATCTGCACAAATCTAATCTGCTGACGTATTCCGCAACGTGACATCACGCCACAGTCAAGCCTTTATTCAAATCGTTTTACTATTCCACCCCAGCACGTTTAGCGAGGCGGTTTCCTTGGCACGTCTTGTCGAAGCAAAGATCGTGTCCCCTTATTCCGGGATTCTCATCAATACGGGCGTGGGTAACCCAACCGTGTCATTAACCGCGGTGCTTGGGAGATAAGCGAGTTTTATTAGGCTGATGGGGGCTTGTAGTTTCGGCCGCCCATATAAGGGGATAAGGGTCTACCCTTTCCATTCACGCCTTCTTCCTCCTTTGCTTATCCCTCCCTACGCACTCGAGCTCCAACACCCAAGCCCACACTTCCTACCTCAACCTTCTCCAATCATGTCCGGAGCGGGAGGTAGATGGATGGCCTCCTCCGTCACAGAGGGGCAAATCAAGAAGCTGAGGGAGGCCGGATACCTGTCTGACGACATCGCACACCGGCTTCCAGATGCGGGGCAACTCGTCCCCACCCCCAGGCCCCATGAGAGGGTTGTTTTTCTCCCCCATTTCCTCCGCGGACTGGGCTTTCCTCTTCACCCGTTCATCCGGGGGCTCATGTTTTACTACGGCCTGGACTTCCACGATCTGGCCCCGAACTTCGTCCTCAATATCTCGGCGTTTATCGTCGTGTGCGAGGCCTTCCTCTGCATCCAGCCCCACTTCGGCTTATGTCTGAAGACTTTTAATGTCAAGCCGAAAGTAGTGGGCGGCCGCCAAGCGGAGTGCGGAGGTGCCATGGTGGGTCGGATGGCCAACGTCCTATGGCTCGAGGGCTCCTTTGTGGAGACAATTAAAGGGTGGCAATCGGGGTGGTTCCGCATCACCGATCCGCGCGACCCCAAATGGGCGGCGGCCCCCGAATTTCGATCCGGCTTCCCCACAAGGCTCACCTCATGGAAAGAGACGGGCCTTGCATGGGGCGATTTGGAGGAGCTGACCAGACTCCAAGCCTACGTCCAAAAGCTAGTGAACAAGAATCTCAAGCTTGTCAATGTAGTCCAGGTCATGCTCATACGCTGGATCCTCCTATGCCAACACCGGGCGTTCAACTTGTGGGAGTTTGATCCGGCACAGCATCAGACCTTGAGCAGGCTCTTCGACACTATGTACGAAGCTTCTTGGAGGGTGCTTTTCAAGGGCGTCGAGGCTCCCGCGTCCGCTACCGAAGATCGTGGATTCAGCTTGCTGCGTACAGCCGACGAGGTAAGCTATTTTGCCCTTTACAGTACACTTTTTCATAGTTTGACACTATGCGGGATCTAAACTCCCTCACCTTTGACAGGACTGGCTGAAGAAGTCCGGGCAGGTTAACTGTCCGGCTCCCTTACCAGAAGCCCCAGCGGGCGCCCGATTGACGGGGCTGCTGGTTCCGGCACCTCACGTGGTGCCGGAGAAGAAGGCCGAGAAAACGGCCACGGGAACCCGAAAGAGTTCCCGTCGTCACGTGTTATCAGACTCATCGTTTGATGACTCCAAGGCGGACTCCTCCCGTGAAGACGAGGAGGAGAAGAAAGAGGCTTCCCTCCCAACAGGGGGAGAGAAGAAAAGGAAGGCCTCCCCAACTGGGGAGGCCGGAGGGTCGAAAAAGGGAAGGACCCTACCTCCGGACTACTCCACCAATGCCAACGACAACGAAGAGGAATGGCCCTCGAGGGCCAAGCCCCTGGCGAGATCGTAAGTGTCCAGATTCCATAATAACTCATGATTTTTCTTTTGCCGCATAGTGTCTTCTAACACCGAATACAACCCTGTAGCCCGGCCAGGGACGATCTCCCCGCTGCATCGAGCGGGTCCCTGGGTTCGTCGGATGTGAATAGCACTTCACTTCCGACCGCCTCCTCCCCTCGTGACACAGACGATGCCGAGGTGGGGTCCTAGAAGGGGCCCAGCCAAGAAGAGGTGGTCCCGGAGGCGCCCGCAAGGCGACCTTCCGGACTTTGGGCGAAAAGAGGGCGGAACTCCCGAGGTTTCCAAGTCCAGCCCTGTGCCGGACTCCGTACCGAAACCTGCAGTGGTTCCGAAGTTCGGCGGGCGGCCCCTTCGCGAGAAGGGCGAGACTGTGACGCCGGTGGCCTCCGTCCAACCGGAGGCGCCGGATAATTTGCTGGAGGCTCTTAACAGCGCCTCCATCAACGAGGAGCACCGCACTATCATGAGTGCGGTGATCCAGAAAGTTCAGTCCGCCAAGAGCGGGCTGAGTGAAGCCTGTACCAGCCTTCTAACAGGCTTTGAGGTAAGTAATTTAAGATATGTAAACATGGTACCGTATAGACAGTAGCCCCTGATGCTCAGTTTGGTGTTCGGAAAGAGAAGCCAAACTGAGGATCTAAAAAGATATACGCAGGAGTCTAACAGAAATATGTCAATATGGGAATGCAAGCGTCGCTGCTAACCTCTGCCGCACTGACTGCGGAGGTCAATGCATTGAA
Organism: Triticum aestivum; assembly: GCF_018294505.1. Taxonomy (NCBI): domain Eukaryota; kingdom Viridiplantae; phylum Streptophyta; class Magnoliopsida; order Poales; family Poaceae; genus Triticum; species Triticum aestivum. Next base: position 99,270,237 of record NC_057813.1, on the reverse strand, counting down.
GCAGAGCCTCGAGCGGTCCGAGAACGAGCTCGGCCTTGCCAAGAAGCAGCTCGAGGACAAGGAAGGTAAGTAATACCTTATAGAAAAGGATTTGGTTGCAAAAAATGACAGGAATAACGTGGGTATTACAGGGGCCACGAATGAGGTGGCGGCCCTTAAGGAGGCGGTGCACAAGGACGAAAGCAGTGCGGCCTTGGAGCGCACCGAGCGAGAGAGGCAGGAGGCGCGGGTGGCGGAGGTGCGGCAAGAGCTCCAGGCTCTCGTGGAAAAGCATGAGGGTTTGGAGCGTGACTCGAAGACTCGAGAGTCCAAGCTCGCCTCGGCTCTTGAGAGTGCCAAAACCGCCAAGGCCGAAGCCCAAAGAGCCCTCCAGGAGATTGAGGCGATAAAGAAGATAGAGGCGGGTAAGGCTTTCTTCATGCAAAGCAAGCACATGAAAGTGAATTACTTGTTACTTACCCAAATCCGAAGCTCTCCAGGAGCATTCACAGATCTGCCCCGCAGTGTGTCCGATGCTGCTGCATTCTACCAGGCCGAGGAAGGAAGCTCGACGGAGAAGGTATTCGGGTCTCAGTATGCTGAGGCCGGACATCCGGTGCCCCTTAGCGACCAGCTGAAGCAGCTGGTCGAGCTTCACAGGGTGGCCGAACAGGCCATGAAGGGCCTCATTATTCGGCTGTGGCCTAAGGAAGCCATGTCTGGGAGCTACTTTGGTCTGGTGCGGCGGCTGGTGGACGCCTGTCCATGGATTGAAGTCATCAAGCACTCTGCCTGCATTGAGGGTGCCCGTCGGGCCCTTGCCCGTGCTAAAGTGCAGTGGGGCAAGATGGATGTTGAGAAGCTTGTGACGGACCCGCCACCGTCGGGCAAGGAGTATCGCACGCCCGAGATGTATTATAAGGGTGTCCTGAAGGGTGCCCGCGTTATAGCGGGTGAGTGCTCCAAAGATTTAATTTTTGAGTAGACTCGTATGTTGTTATCCTGTGCGCTGAAAAATTTGTTCATATGCGCTAAGCAACGCTTGTTAATTTAAAATATTACCTTCTGTGCTGCCGTTTATTAAATCTGAGAGATGCAAGTCGTCGGCTTCCACCCCCATGCCACGAGTGCTAGGGTGTTCGGGATAAACCTGAGCGCTCTTGTTCCCATTCTTGGGTCCATCTAGGGAGGCGCTCAGCACAACGAACTAGGCCATCGGACTTATAATGCTTTATCACTCTCACTTAGCCATAGAATTCTATAATTTTAAATTTCGGTGAAGCCCCTAGTATTCGGAAGACCGAGTTCGGGGCGCTATCCACGCCTTGGCCAGATAAATCCGGCTCCTCGCTCTAAGCAGCATAAGTCTTTAAGGACTCGAAAAACCTCGCGAACAGCAACCGGTCTCTCGCACTATCATGACGGTCAGTTTTAGCTTTCTCTACTGAGGTGTTAACCCAGCTCAACTTGGGCACAATCGCAGTAGTTCTCCCAGCGCTACCTTAGCCAACATTGCGGAACGTAAGGTACCAAAACATGGGAGCCGGGCAAACCCAACTATTGACCCAAGACATGATTCGGAGCCGATGCATATAGTGTTATAAGTTCGGGGTGCCGCACTCGTGAGAGTGTTCGGTCTTCTCACACCATGTTATGGGGCGCTTAAGCCCCTGGTGTATTGGTCGTACCAAAGTGTATGGTTGCATAATGTCATGACTGAACATATTTGTATAAAAATAGATGAATACAATAATAGATAAGAGCTATGTATTTTTTATTTAAGAAAGAGCTGCTATGAAAGCAGAACGATACAAATAGTGCGACAAGCAAGGGATGGGATTATTTGACATGTCCCCCTCCAGGGGCAAGCTGCGTAAATTTAAGCAAAACGGGTATTTAGCTCGTTATAGAGACCACCTGGACATACGACGCAGCTTGTTCGCGCCTTGGCTGTTGCATCGTGTGTTCGGCGAGTTTATTGCCGGACAGGCCTTCCGGATAGTTGGGTCCTGAAAGTATATATAAATAAAAAAAGAAAACGGCGAAATAGGGAGCCCCTAAGTGCGGTTGAGCCGCATTCTGGGCGTGCCGTAGTTGTGCCCCTCCCCTTATGCCCATGGTATTTTCAAAGCGTAATTATGTACGAGTGGTACCGATATCACCGTCTGGCGAGGGCTGGGGTTGGGGCCGCACTGCTATGCTTGCTCGGAACGTGCCAGTCGGCTTTGTTAGAGGTTGCTTTGGGCGCGCTTGACGTTGTCCGGACGTTTAACACCCGGATTGGGGAACTGCCTTGAGAGGCTGCTCTGTACTTCCGCCGCCAGGGCCGCTATGTGCTCCTCTGTTCGAAGAGAGCGTTCGGTGTTTCCATTTACCGTAGTGACTCCACGAGGACCTGGCATCTTGAGCTTGAGATATGCGTAGTGCGGCACCGCATTGAATTTTGCAAATGCGGTTCGTCCGAGCAGGGCGTGATAGCCACTGCAGAATGGGACTATGTCGAAGATTAACTCTTCGCTTCGGAAATTATCCGGGGATCCGAAGACCACTTCGAGTGTAACCGAGCCTGTACACCTGGCTTCTACACCTGGTATGATGCCTTTAAAGGTTGTCTTTGTGGGTTTAATCCTTGAGGGATCTATACCCATTTTTCGCACTGTATCCTGATAAAGCAGGTTCAGGCTGCTGCCTCCGTCCATGAGGACTCTAGTAAGGTGAAATCCGTCAATGATTGGGTCTAGGACCAATGCGGCAAATCCGCCGTGACGGATGCTAGTGGGGTGGTCCCGTCGATCAAAGGTGATCGGGCAAGAGGACCATGGGTTGAACTTTGGGGCGACTGGCTCCAACGCATAGATGTCCTTGAGAGCACGCTTCCGCTCCCTTTTGGGGATGTGGGTTGCATATATCATGTTCACCGTCTGTACTTGCGGGGGGAATCCCTTTTGTCCTTTGTTGTTCGGCGGCCGGGGCTCCTCCTCGTCATCGCTACGCAGCCCCTTGTCTCTGGTTTCGGCACTTAACTTGCCTGCCTGCTTGAACACCCAACAATCCCTGTTGGTGTGGTTGGCTGGTTGTTCGGGGGTGCCGTGTATCTGGCACAAGCGATCGAGTATCCGGTCTAAGTTGGATGGGCCCGGGGGTTTCTTTTGAATGTCTTCTTCCGCTGACCGGGTTTAGAGCCTCTAAATCCGGCATTGACTGCCGTATCCTCGGTATTGGCGCCATTAATGCGGTGCTTGTGCTTGTTGCGACGTGACCTGCCATTGTTGTCCTTGGTATCCGAATTGCCAGGGCTCTTGGTTATGTTATTGCTACGAGCTAGCCAGCTATCTTCGCCCGCGCAAAAGTGGGTCATGAGTGTTGTGAGGGCTGCCATAGATTTTGGTTTTTCCTATCCTAGGTGTCGGGCAAGCCATTCGTCTCGGATGTTGTGCCTGAAGGCTGCAAGGGCCTCGGTGTCCGGATAGTCGACTATTTGATTTTTCTTGGGTAGGAACCGTGTCCAGAATTGTCTGGCCGATTCCTCTGGCTGCTGGATTATGTGGCTTAGGTCATCGGCGTCTGGTGATCGCACATAAGTGCCCTGGAAGTTATCGAGGAATGCGGATTCCAGGTCCTCCCAGCAACTTATTGACTCTGCTGGCAGGCTGTTAAGCCAATGCCGAGTTGGTCCTTTAAGCTTGAGCGGGAGGTATTTGATGGCATGCAGATCATCACCACGGGCCATGTGGATATGAAGGAGATAATCCTCGATTCATACCGCAGGATCTGTTGTGCCATCGTATGATTCGATGTTTACGGGTTTAAAACCCTCTGGGATTTGATGGTCCATTACTTCGTCTGTGAAGCATAGTGGGTGTGCGGCGCCCCTGTACTAGGCTATATCGCGACGTAGCTCGGATGAGCTTTGTTTATTGTATTCGGCCTGGCCGTATTTATCATATCCTGCGTGACGTTTATCGTCCTGTGATGTGGGAGCCCACGCGATCCGTAGATCGATCTTTTTTGCCTTGCCTTATCCTCCAATATGTCTTGCAGGTCTGTTGCGTTTCCCCGTGCTCTGGTATTTTTGGAGCAGCGCCGGGGTGCGGCTTGGATTGAGGGCCGAACGGCCTCTCTGTCGCGGCCACGGGGTGGCCGATCGGGCGCCTCGTATGCTGGTGATGTAGGTTTAGTTGCTTCCTCCTCTAGTTGGGGTAGCAGCCTGCGCTTTGGGTAACTCTTGGAGGGGCGTTCGAGTTTATACTCTTCGGTCGCCAGGACTTCGGTCCATCTGTCGGCTAGCAGGTCTTGGCCAGCTCTAAGCTGCTACTGTTTTTTCTTGAGGCTGCTTCTGTGGTCATAAGCCTGCGTTTGAAACGCTCTTGTTCGACGGGATCCTTTGGCACGACGAATTCGTCGTCGTCGAGGCTTGCCTCGTCTTCGAAGGGAGGCATATAATTGTCGTCCTCGACCTCTGTACCTGCCGCTCTCTCATGAGGGCTGGCTCCTTCGTCCTCCCGCACTGAATCTTGCTGGAGGGGGTTGTCTTCGGCACTGTTCGGGGTGTTGACGTCTCCGGTGCTGGATTCGCCGTTCTTGCTTGGGCGGGATTTGGAGCGGCGTCGCTGACGTCGGCGCTTGGGTTGCTTCTTGGAGGGGTCATCCTCTGCTTTTTCATGGCCATCCCCTGCTTTGGGGGTGTCCACCATGTATATGTCATATGACGAGGTGGCCTTCCAGTGCCCTATAGGTGCTAGTTCTTGGTCGTCTCCCGCATCGGCGTCCATACCGTCGATGTCTTCGGAGTCGAAGTCGAGCATGTCGGTTAGATCATCGACAGTGGCTACAAAGTGGGTGGTGGGTGGGCATCGAATTTCCTCGTCGTCCGCATCCCAACCCTGCTGACCATAGTCCGGCCAGGGCTCTCCTGACAAAGAGATAGACTTTAGTGAGTCCAGGATATCGCCAAAGGGCGAGTGCTGAAAGACGTCCGCGGCGGTGAACTCCATGATTGGAGCCCAATCGGGTTCGATCGGGAGAGGTGCAGAATATTCGGAGTCCGGAACGGGGTCCAGCACATTGGAGTCACGGGCCTTGCAAAGGACTAGGCTGGTATTTGGCTCTATCGCCGTAGAGATTGCGGCTCCTGGGGCAGCGTCCAACCGTCCGTCCCTGACTAGCACAGTCGGCTTCGAGTTAATGGTCGGAGCGGACACCTGAGCAGCGCTCTGGGCGCTGTCTGGCGGAACAGCCAGATCATGCCCATCAAGACAGTGCGGCACGCTCGGCCGTGGCTCGAATCCATCGAAGATCAAGTCCCCGCGAATGTCGGCCGTGTAGTTTAATCTTCCAAACCTGACCTGATGGCCAGGGGCGTAGCTTCCGATCTTCTCCAGATGGCCAAGCGAGTTGGCCCACGGTGCGAAGCCGCCGAATACGAAGATCTGTCCAGGGAGAAAAGTCTCACCCTGGACTGCGTCGAGGTTGACGATCGAAGAAGCCATCGGGCCTAACGGTGACGACACAGAGGAACTCTCAATTAAAGCACCAATGTCGGTGTCAAAACCGGTGGATCTCGGGTAGGGGGTCCCGAACTGTGCGTCTAGGC